>NW_021636086.1:0-40914 GCF_004799145.2 Neltuma alba
CAGATATTTTATTATCCTCTGTTATTTGACTCATCGTCTGAATATATGGATTTTTAAACGGAGATTTCAAGATCTTAAAATGTTGATCAGATGAAGTGATGATAGTTAATCTGGATTCTTAAATATTAGTGATTATTTTTCTAAGGAAGAGAAGGATAATAGAGAAAGGAAAAGAATTATATCTTTGTGTTGAACTGAGTCTCTCCTTTCCATGGCAGCCATATGTGCATGGTGCTCGTATATAGTCCCGAAATTCTAAGACAGAGATATATAGTGGTCTTCTGGGACTGTGCTGGAAGATGTCATTCCGAACATAGTTCGTGATGTAAGGGATAGTTTTGGGAGCTTATCTAGGCGGAGTTTTGATGTCAGGCTGACTGGCCACCACCGAGGAAAGTCTCATGGATCTTTTCAAGATTTGCATGATCAGCCTCTAGTTATTCCAAGCAGCCGCCGCTGGGCAAGCCTGCCCCCAGAATTGCTATATGATGTATTAGAAGGCTAGAGGAGAGTGAGAGCACATGGCCTGCTCGAAAGCATGTTGTGCATGTGCTGCAGTTTGCCGTCTTGGAGGAACATGTGCAAGGAAATTGTGAAGAGCCCAGAATTCTGTGGAAAGCTACTTTCCCTGTGTCCCTGAAGCAGGTTTGCTTCACAACTTCTGCATTACTGATTGACCTGTTTGGTTGACTTATTGGTTACATTTCTGCGGAAGTAATACTTTTGGTGAAGCAAAACCCTGATTCTTTTTCATTTTGACCTTTCAGCCTGGACCAAGAGACGGAATGATTCAGTGTTTTATCAAAAGAGATAAATCTAATTTAAACATACCATCTATTCCTTTGTCTCAGCCCTGGTAAGTCTTCCTTTATACATTTGGTAATCTCTTCCATCCACATGCAATGACGTGCATACAGATCATGTTGTTTTCCAAGTTGTGATTCAACTGTTGTCCCTTTTTTCCTTGTTTTTTCAAACTTCCAAATGACATCCTTAGAGATGCTTAAAGCATGGCATGTATACATTGACATTAAGTCTCATATCAAGGTTTTTGACTCAATCAACATGATCATGAATTGCTTAGCAGCAAATTCATACTGTTGCTTCTCTTGATGCTAAAATGGTATTATTTGGCTGCCGAAGGGAAGTAGTAGAGAAGATTTTGAATGTGTCTTACTTATGTCGTGTTTAAGGTTTGTATAGCATTCTCTCTTTTGCTGGCATTCACTCATGTCACTGACATGAGAATCAGAGAAAGCTAGAATATGTCTGCATGTAATTTGATTTTTCTACCATATTCTAATGCACTGAACTCATTGCTTATGCCTTTTTCTTTTTTTTTTAATATATTTTTGTTTCTTATTCTTTATTTGCAGCTTTTTAGTTGAAAATGGAAAATTTCTTCTATCTGCCAAAGGACGAGAAGAACAACTTACACAGAGTATGTTATTTCCATGGATGCTGACAACAATCTCCAGATCAAGTAGCACTTATATTGGAAAGCTGAGGTTAGTTCACTACTCTTATAAAGTGTTTTAACTCGTTATGCTATTCTGTTTTAAAACCGTTTCCTGAACTGACCTAAAAGGAATTCTTATGGATTTAAACTTTGTCTTGTATCCTTGACCCCATATATGATAAAACTGTTAAATTGAAAAATCTGTGATCATGACTTGTGAGTAATAACCGAAGAAGACGATCTTTCATTTGGCATATGCTATCTCGTGTATGAAGGGTATTTTGGAGGATATTTTATTTGTTGTTTCAATAAATTTTGCCAATTTTTCTGAGTTCGTTTACTAATCATGTTTATAAATTTTTTGTTGTTCTGATTTAAAATTGTTGGTCCCTCACACTGATTGGGAATGTTCTTTTGCTTTCATTCGTCAGATCAAATTTCTTGGTACAAAATTCATAATATATGATACACAGCCACCATATACTACTGCCCAGATACCCCCTCCGGGGACCGGAAGGACAAGCCGAAGGTTCAATTCCAAAAGGGTCTCACCTAAGGTCCCATCTGGTACCTATACAACATAGCTCAGGTACGTATGAATTAAATGTGCTGGGGACACGAGGCCCAAGGAGAATGCACTGTATGATGCATTCAATTCCAGTCTCTGCACTCGATACAGACGGCACAGTTCCTGGCCAGCCAGAGCTGCTTCCTTGTGCCCTTGAGGATTCATTCCGTAGTTTCCTTCTCAAAGTCTAGACCACTCCATTGAGTTTCAGTAGTGCACGATTTTCTGACATTGGGGCATCCTGTAGCATGATGAAGAGGATAACAAGATGAGACCCTTGGTTCTGAAGAACAAACCTCCAAGATGGCATGAACAGCTTCAATGCTGGTGCCTCAACTTCCGAGGACGGGTGACGGTTGCTTCTGTCAAAAACTTCCAGTTGATCGCGGCCACCCAGCCAGCTGCTGGCGCACCCACACCATCTCAGCCGGCCCCACCAGATCATGATAAGATAATTCTGCAGTTTGGCAAAGTTGGGAAAGATATGTTCACCATGGACTACCGATACCCTCTATCTGCTTTCCAGGCTTTCGCAATATGTTTGAGCAGCTTTGACACCAAACTGGCTTGTGAATAGACCAATCAAATCATGAAGCAAAGCCTCTGATAAGAGAGATGGTATCCTTCCCTTTTTCTTTTTCTTCTCTCTCTTTCATTTATTTTTTTCTTGCTAGTTGCTACCATTGTGATCAGAATTGGCCATTGTCATCACTCTCAGTTGTATTATGACTCCATTGGTCTAGTGCAAGCCCGATGATGTAGCAAGGGTTTTAGATCATTCTTAACCCCAAAATGTTCCCTTAAATCTCTGGCTCTTCGAACAATGTATCAGAAATTAATTTTAGGTCGTGGTTGCTTCCTTCATAGTCCTGATGTGAATGAACACTCCTTTAATATGAATGTAGGCTCGCTTGTGACTCGCTAATCAGTGTGTTGGTCACACATAATTCAAACTTCCTTATAATATTTAGCTTTTATCTTTTACTCTTGTGAGAGTCTTTAAGGAAGTTTCAAATTATGATCAAATAAATAATGCTTGAGGATGCATGTCTGGAAGTTTAAAGTGTTGAGATTTTTCTTGGAAATTGTGGTGGTTTGGAAATTAATGGAGGTTGGATGTAAATTAAGAGTTTCTAATCTGAAGTTTGGATACTAGGCCATTGAAAACTAGCGACGGTTGAAATGGATTGTTCTTCATGGACAAGATCTAGGCAGTTTTTATTTGTTTGCTTTTATTTATTTTTATATACTACAGTGATCCGTTTCTATATAAATGTAGCTTCGCAATCTTGTGTATAAATTAAATTGAGGGTCCTGTGCATAGTTCAAAGATGAGTTACCCTTTTATGGCTTATGAAGGGTGACATTTGATTTTATAGATTCTATATTATACATAGGTGTCAATTTAGAATTATTACAATTTAATATCATTGTATAGAGTTTATTTAAAGAAATCATTGGTAAGATGTAAAAAATCAAGGGAAATTTTGTATGAGGTTTCAAGAAAAGGAAAAAAAAAATAATTATAAAAAAGTTCTAATAATTAGTGAGTTGTTATTTTATACACTAAAATTTGTTATTATGTTGTTATTGGCATTTTTTCTGTAATTATATATATTTTTAGAATTTTATAGCAATTTTCTGAAAAATTCAATCATCAATGAATATATCAGGTTATGGAAGTTATATTGTTTATTAGTCATGAATAACAATTTTTTTTCTAGGACAATTATGGTATGAAAATATCCAAGTTAGATTTCTATCCACATGATTAAATCATTTCCTCTTTTTTTTTAAAAAAAGAGGGATTAACAGTTGGGGAAAAAAAAATCATAATGCCTGTGTATCTTTCTCCAACCCGTCATTATCAAAGCTTATAGAATGTCTAAATTCAGTTAGTTGACAAAGCCCCTTTTATTTTTCCCATTTGAAATTTGAAACACGTGTTCATACATGATTCATTTGATCTGGATCCAACTTTGACAGCCTTTCTTCTTCACGTAATTATCACCAAGATGTCAATTCATTGAAGTATGGTCTCTTACGGCAGTAAGATTTTTTCATTAAAAATGATTTAGACTATAATGGATGAAATTGTCAACACAATTGACATGTATTGTTAACTGGACTTGAAATATTTGGTGGGGAAATAGTAAATACTACACGTGAAATGGTTCGGAAAACAACTTTCTGAGAAGTATTATAAATTAAAATTATTTAAAATGACAACAATTAAAAAAAAAAAAAGGAATCACCAAAAAAAAAAACCCCAACCTAATCTACAAATTATGAGCAGGCTGAGTTTCTAGGTGAGCAATAAAGGAAAACACACAAAATAATTGAATTCAAAAGTTTATTCCGTTAAATGAAAATATTTTTAAAAATTTTAATAATGCAATCTTTGATCAGGCCTCCTTCTTCTTTTCCCCCCTATTATTTCTCCAATTATATATATATATATATTAGTCTATATACTTATAATTTTAAGAAAAATGATTTTAATAGCTGCTGACTTGATTCTTACCCATCAAATTGTAAACGATTATGATCCTAATAATCTTTTTAATGACGATAGTAAATAAATTTTATTCTATTATTTTTTTATTTTGTAATTTGTAGTGGCTAACATATCTCTTAGCAAGCATCCACACGTCAGTCATAATTAACAAATTATGAATATAAAAATTACTGCATGTTTTTGAGAAATTGCAAGTGCCTAATTGAAAAAGAATTACAGGGGACTTGATCAAAAATCAAGTAATACTATAAAGACCGGCAAAATTAAACCTTTTTTTTTTTCATATTTTTATTATCAAATTCATGCAGCTGAAAAGAGTAAATAAAAGTGATTATACATATGTGCGTGTGAATTTTAAAATACTATTTTTTATTTTAATTATAAGATACTCCTCTAGTTCTTAATATAAGACATAATTATTGAGTTGATTTTGATTCTAAATATAAAACTTATTTCTCATATTTATCAATTTTTTCTAAATTATCCCTGTAGATACTCTCCCAACTATAATCAAGTAAAAGAAGAAAAGAGGATATTATGGTGTTTTAAGAAAAACATGTCATATTTCTTATAATTACTTAATTTAATCTAATTAAATTAATTAAATAAGTCTTATATTAAGGATTAGAAGAGTATTATTTATAGTTTATAAACGACTGGAGCTAGTAATAAAATAAGGATTAGTGGAATGGAATATTGATGGAAACTGGAGACAAGTTCATAATTGCTGTCTCTTGGTTGGGTTGAAGAGTCAGGAGTTTGTGTCTGCCAGGCACTGCCTTCCATGATAGCAGCATCTTCTTCCTTCATGGATAATGTTTCACGCAATCATTTTCTTTTAAATTAAATTAAATTAAATTCCTTAAAAAGTCATGGCTCACACATCTGGAACAATTTTGATTCCCTCTAATTTCCTATTTTCATTCTTATCTTTTTTTAACGATTCTTATTAATTTATTTTTGTTGTGACGTGCCAGTTGACTTCAATATTTTTAAAACTTGTTGTGATTTATTTATTAGTACAACAAGCAACATGACACGACATGCAACAAATTAAAATAGATAGTCTTTTTTTTTTTTTAAAGAAAATTAGATTGAAAAAAAATCACATTTTTTTCGTTCTAATTTAAGCTTTTGCTGTTTATCATCTAGTGAGATTAATATAAATTATAAAACAGGAACAAGTTTATTGTGGGGGAAATCACACTCTAGGGCCCTGGTAGAAACATATTTATGCTTTTGGACTTTGCCTTAAAGAAATTACAATAAAACTTTGGGAGAGAAAAATATCCATATATATTTTTTTATTACAATCAATTTAAACACATTCACACGTACAAAGTATAAACATAATAATATTAGGTGCGAACTCAAAACCTCATTTAAGTATGATAGATAGTATTGTTACTAAAAATTAAAAATTAGTAACGAACATGGAAAACTAAAATTTCAAATGATCCATATATTACATAGTTTTCTGTAATTTATAAGTGAAAAATATATAATTCCCAACTCTAGTTTTATAATACACAGCTGTAATTATATCAAATATATCAAATTTGAGACTGGATCGGTGAATTGGTTTATTAATTATTACTGAGCTTCATCCCATAATTTGAGTGAATTTGACATACTATAATTAAAAGTTTTGCCTTCTTTTTTTTTGGTGCATAATTACATGCATGAGTCATCACAAATTTAGATTTGATGTAGATAATTTACTATTCTTTCTGTTCTTAATATAGGACCTAATTATTGAGTTGATTTTAGTTCTAAATATAAGACATATTTATCATATTTATAAATTTTTTCTAAACTACCCCTATAGATACTTCCTTAACTATAATCAAGTAGAAGAGCTAGGGAGAAAGGATATTAAGGAAGATGATTATGATGTTTTAGAAAAACATGTCATATTTTTTATAATTAACTAATTTACCTAACTTTCTTAATGTAATCAACTTAATTAAATATGTTTTATATTAAGAACCGGAGTATCATGAATTGCAGTTCCACAAATATAAATACAATACTGTCAGCACTTCTGTTATGAAATCGTTTGCTTTAAAAGATCTCCCATGAAAGAATATTTATGGAAGAACCGGTTCTTTTTCCCATATGTTTAACGACTTCACTTTTCAGGATTCACAAATCGGAGCTAATAGAAACAA
The DNA here is from genome assembly GCF_004799145.2 of Neltuma alba. Classification (NCBI taxonomy): domain Eukaryota; kingdom Viridiplantae; phylum Streptophyta; class Magnoliopsida; order Fabales; family Fabaceae; genus Neltuma; species Neltuma alba. The sequence continues at coordinate 6,717 of NW_021636086.1, forward strand.
GGGGAAATTTCACTGTAGGACCGCAGAAGACAAATAATTCAAAGAGCCCCCAAAACTTTCTGAAACCTCACTGCAGGACCAAGGGACCAATATGATATTAATTTTTAGAGTGAGATTACAATAATACCCCTCCCTTTTTATTTTATTAAAAAATAAATATTTACCGGAGTTACTGTTCCGGCCACCGGAGGTCGGAGGTCCGGCCACCGGCGCTCAGGTGGCCGCCGTCGGGGTCCGGTCACCGGTGGCCGCCGTCGGGGTCCGGTCACCGGTGGCCGGAACAGTAACTCCGGCGGGACCTCCGGTGGCCGAAGTTTTTTTGTTTAAAACAAAGTGGCCAAAGGGAAGGTTTGAACCCAGGACCCCTTGGCACACCAAAAGACTTGTAACCACCAAGCCAAGCAACCCATTCAATCATAAAATGCAAATAAAACTATATATAACAAAATAAACGCAACAGTCCAAATGTAAGTGAACAAGTGAAATTAGACGATTTACAAATGGAATTCAGAAATTTGCAACAAAAATTAGGCAATTTACAAATAACATAATAGAAGTCATAACCCCAAATGCAAGTGTTTAAGTGCAAATGAGTAAGTGAAATTTGAAGATTTACAATAAAATTTTATGGATTTACAACCCAAATTTGGCAAACACAAGAGAATTCACAACCCAAAATGTAAGTGTTTGAGTGTAAGTGAACAAGTGAAATTAGACGATTTACAAGTGTAATTCAACAATTTACAACAAAAATTAGACAATTTACAAATAACATAATAGAAGTCATAACCCCAAATGCAAGTGTTTAAGTGCAAATGAGCAAGTGAAATTGTCGAATTTCACTTGCAAATCTATAAACTTTTGTTGTAAATCTTCAAATTTTATTTGCTCATTTACACTTAAACACTTGTATTTGGGATTGTGAGTTCCATTATGTTATTTGTAAATTGTCTAATTTTTGTTGTAAATTGCTGAATTTCACTTGTAAATCGTCTAATTTCACTTGTTCACTTACACTCAAACACTTACATTTTGGGTTGTGAATTCTCTTGTGTTTACCAAATTTGGGTTGTAAATCCATAAACTTTTATTGTAAATTTTACTTGCTCATTTGCACTTAAATACTTGCATTTTGAGTTATGACTTCTATTATGTTATTTGTAAATTGCCTAATTTTTGTTGCAAATTTCTGAATTCCATTTGTAAATCGTCTAATTTCACTTGTTCACTTACATTTGGACTGTTGCGTTTATTTTGTTATATATAGTTTTATTTGCATTTTATGATTGAATGGGTTGCTTGGCTTGGTGGTTACAAGTCTTTTGTGTGCCAAGGGGTCCTGGGTTCAAACCTTCCCTTGGCCACTTTGTTTTAAACAAAAAAACTTCGGCCACCGGAGATCCCGCCGGAGTTACTGTTCCGGCCACCGGTGACCGAACCCCGACGGCGGCCACCTGAGCGCCGGTGGCTGGACCTCCGACCTCCGGTGGCCGGAACAGTAACTCCGGTAAATATTTATTTTTTAATAAAATAAACGGGAGGGATATTATTGTAATCTCACTCTAAAAATTAATATCAGATTGGTCCCTTGATCCTGCAGTGAGGTTTCAGAAAGTTTTGGGGGCTCTTTGATATTAATTGTCTTCTGTGGTCCTACAGTGAAATTTTCCCTAGAAACAAACTCCAAACCAATGCCAACTATCCATTAATTTTGCAATGCCTTCATCTTTACTCCAATCTCCTGAGTTCGGTTTGGGTGCTTAATTGCTCATCATCAGTGGATGAGAAATCCGAACTGTCCAGATTTGATATTAATGATATTGCTTTAATATTGTTAATCAATTATTTTTAACTAACTTCTTTTTTTTTGAAAAAAAATAATGGTTAAGATATTCATTATTTTTAATTTTTATTCTACACCCATTAAAATAATTATTTAAAAAATAATTAAAAAAACTAAATTCAGATCATCTAAATCAGATCTGAACGGTGCAAATATAATGAGTTGATGAGTACCAAAACTCATTTCCAGACTCCCATGTTTTAACTATAGCTTAGTAGAAGATTTTGTCACTGCTTCATACATTTTCTCTTTCAGACGTTAAAATTGTTTCTTAGCCCTTCCTCTTTGGCTTCTTTAGTAATTTTATTTGTTTATTAACTTATTGTAACATTTAACATTTTTATGTATTTAATACTCCTCCGGTTCTAAATATAAGACTCATTTTGTAATGTAAAATTTTATACTACAAAATGAGTTTTATATTTAGGACCGGAGGAGTATTAAATACATAAAATATTAAATATACTATAAAATAGGTCTTGAAGGGAGTATCATTTTGTCATTTGCCAAAAAATATTACTGCGAATTGAATATAACTCAATTAAATTTCCGTAACTTAGAAATATTATCCGTGATTTAAAATTAAGCTTATATAGCACTATGTTTTCTCATAAAGGTTTTATAATTTACATGTGCACGGTTTATGATTTGTAGTTATGTATTATTTCATTCTTTTCGGCTAAGCGGCAAGATCCTTCAGTGTGATTTCTCGGATTCAAAATTCCCATTAATAGTCCACTGAATCGACCAAAAGTGACTTCTATAAAAATAATTATGGGTATTGTGAACAAAATAAAAGTATTTTTTTTCATCATCATTTAAAAAATATATATATGTGAAAGCTGTTTTCGTGTCATGTCATTTTTTTCTTCGTTGATTTTTTAAATAATAAATACATTATGTTTCAGTGGTCAATGATGTTCCACGTCCCAGCTACTGCATCTCTCTTATTATTATTATTATGTCCCATTTTCAATCCATCCACTTGTTATTATAAAAATAAAAACAAAATAAGGTATCCCAATAACAAGCTACCGACTTCTCATGTTTTAATTTATTTTTTAAATTCTAAATATAAAATGCAATAATTGAATTATATAAATTAAAATAATTATAATTTGCACATCACATTTTGTTATTAAAAAATAATTTTCTAGATTTTCTTAAAGGAGACTACTCGTTTCAATAAAATATTAATGTATTGAATATCTGTTAATGAAAAAACAATTCTCTCAAAAATAAAACTACACAGTTTTCTTTTAAAAAAATCTCTTAAGCTAATTATGATACTCCTCCGATTCTTAATATATGACCTATTTAACTAATCTGATTAAATTAAAAAAGTTAGAAAAGTTAGTTAATTATAAGATATATGATATGTTTTTCTTAAGACATCATAATCATTTTTCTTAATATCCTCTTTCTCCCTTTTACTTGATTATGATTGAAAGAGTATCAATAGAAATAATTTTAAAAAATTTAATAAATATTAGAAATAATTTTTATATTCAGGACTAAAATTAACTCAATAATTAAGTCCTATATCAAGTATAGGAGGAGTATGTTGCAAGGATGTTCGAGCTTGCAAGTCATACAAATTGTTAGGTGCATTATATTAGATTAGACGGGCGTATATTTTGGGATTATTGGTCTCATGTTGGTAAGGGCTTTTTTCTACAAAATGGAGTCTGATTGGAAAATCCAACTGGAGTATTTTTAATTTCTGATACAAATGATATTTTGATAAAAAGTTATAAAACAGGGAGATAAAAATAAATTAAGATTTTATATTGAAGACTTAAATCAATCTCCAACTTATTCTTACATTCAGGATGTGAGGTAATAATATGGTTATTGTGCTAACTTTTTTTCATATGGTATAACTAACTACTTTATAAGAAAAACTAGCTATTATCTTGATGTATATAATTAATAGGAGAATTATAATCAAATCCCACAAAAGAGAAATAATTACCAAAAGATCCCAATAACAATTTCAACAGCTTATAATAACAAGTCCTATAATGAGAATGACAACTTCTGAGATTTGTTTTTTAATTTTTTTTTTTGTTTGAAACCTCATTGTAATTCGTCCTAATCAATAATATAGCCTTGTACTTTGATTGTAACCTTTGGCTGTCCAATTTATCCATCTCATGTGCCTGTTAGTCCACCTAAAAACATTCATGAGTTGGCTTAGGTCAAGTATTGACCCGCATTGCACTTGATTTTGCGGTTGTTTGGCGGTAGGGGTGTTCACGGGACGGATCGGGACCGGGACAGGCCCGTCCCGGTTCCGTCCCGGTGAACAGTAACGGGACAGATTTTCTATCCCGTGTCCCGGCCCGTCCCGGGGTTGTCCCGGTCCCGGTCGGGACGGGACCGGGACGTCCCGAAATTATTATTTTTTAATTTTTTTAATTTTTTTTAATTTTTTTAATTTTTTTTAAAAATCTGATTTTTTTAATTATATTTTTTTGAGCTTAAATCTTATAAAAACATCTTTTTTATTTGTTTGGGCACTCTTAAACAAAAGCTCAAAATATTACATATAATAGTTATTAAAAACTCTAAACAAAAGCTTTTAACACAATAAAAACTTGATAAAAATTCTAATCATCAATAATCTCAAATCATTAACAAATATAAAAACTCTAAATAAATATATCCATAGTTCCATACAATAGTCTTAAATCTTAAAAAAAAATGAAAAAAATGATATTATATAAAAATTAAAAAAATTAATTTTTTTTTTAAAAAAAGGAACCGGGACGGGACCGGGACGAGACGACTCCGTCCCGTGTCCCGTCCCGTCCCGGTCCCTTTTTTGTCCCGTCCCGAAAAATTTCGGGACGGATCCGTCCCGTCCCAATAAGACCGGGACCGGAACGGGCCGACCGGGACGGGCCGGCCTTGAACACCCCTATTTGGCGGTGTGGCCTTATTTAATTACAAATTACATTTAAACTAGTAAAAATCTTGTGCTGTTTTTTTTTTTTTGGGTTTGCGCACGAAGTGAATTGTATTATTTATGACTTAAAAATTTTATATTTTTTGGGTCAAAAAAATTTATTATTTGATAGAGTGTGTGTATATATATAATACTACCTTCACTCACAAATATAAGAGCTAATTTATAGTACAATTTATCCTAAAAACTAGTTTTTATATTTAGGACCGAAAGCAGTATTAATTATAATATCATTAATATGATTTGTAAAAATATTTTATGGGTTCTTGTAAATTGTAATTCTTCAATTTTGAATGTACAAGTCATTTAATTAATTTTGGTAGATTAAGAATGCTAAAAAAATTATTTAATTTTAATAAATATGTCCTAATCTCTTTAAAATATTAAATTATATCTTAGTTTATGTGTTATATAAATTAATTTAAAAAATGATAAATATAAGAAGCAAAGTGAATTAAAATCCTAAAATTCAACTCCAAAACAAGCTCCTCATTTAAAATCGAATGATAATTTTTCATAAAATTATTTGGCATATAGTGTTATTTAACTAGATTTAAACATTTTTTTCCCTTCCTGCCAACGAAATTTAAGCATTGTTTTGGTCTACACAAGAAATTGGTGTCATAAATTATATTTTCTATCTGTAAGATTTAAACCTGGTAAAAACTAGTCCTTGTTTGCGGAGAATTGGTATAGAATATTAAAATTGAAATTATATAGATTATATTTTTCTTCTGAAAGAAAAACAATCAAAATTTTATGTACTATTTAGTCCATGAAAAGTAATAAACTAATTTTTTTTTTCAAATTCATACGGTCTGGTCAAGTTGTGCTGAATTAGTTGGTTGGCTCAACTTGATCATGTGGTGTATGTCCCAATTTGTCAAATATATATTTTATCTCATGTTACAAATAAATGTACCATTGAACATAAAATAATAATATATCATATATTATTCTATAAAATATCCCACTAAGTGCCACCTAATATTAAGAGAAAATGACACAAAAATGATACTTAAACTTGGAAATGATAAAATGGTTATCTGAATTTGTAAAATCATAATTTAGTCACAAGTGATCAATTTGGTATTTATAAATTTGCTGAAATAACTATATTACCCTTCATTTTATTTGTTGTTTTTAAAAAACCAAAACCCCCACTGACCGGCCAGTCGTTGGAGCTCAACGACTGGTCGACAATTGGTCTTTAGAGCTCCAGTGGCTAGAAACAATTATTTTGAAAATTTTTACAACTTCATTATAATGGTTAACAACTTTTGTAATGCTATTAACAATTTCAGTATAACAGTTAACAATAGGTTTATTAGAAAATTCAACAATTGGTCGACGAAACTCTAGTGGCCAGAAACAAATTTTTTAAAATTTTTTTACAATTTCAGCATAATGATTAACAACTCTTGTAATGCTATTAACAACTTTAATATAGCAGTTAACAAGAAGTTTTCCGGCAAATTCAAAAGGTAGCATTTTTACAACTTCAGTAATGCTGTTAACAATTCCACAGCTCTATTAACAACTTCGGTATAGCATTTTAATAATAGGTTTTTTTAAAAATTAAAAAAAATGGCATTTTTACAACTTTAGCAACTAGTTTTTTTTAAAAATTTTTTTTACAATTTCAGTATAACGGTTAACAACTTTTAAAACCTTGTTAACAACTTCAGTATAGCAGTTAACAGGTTTTTCAGGAAATTAAACAATTGGTCACTAGAGCTCCAGAAACAATTTTTTTAAAATTTTTTACAATTTCAATATAACAGTTAACAACTCTTGTAATGCTATTAATAATTTCAGTATAGCAGTTAACAAAAAGTTTTTTAGAAAATACAAAAAGTAGCATTTTTACAACTTCAGTAATGTCGTTAACAAGTTCCGTAACTCTATTAACAATTTCGGTATAGTATTTAACAACAGCTTTTCTTAAAAATTTAAAAAAATAGCATTTTTACAACTTTAGCAACTTTTTTTTTTAAATTTTTACAATTTCAGTATAATGGTTAATAATTTTGTAACATTATTAACAATTTCAGTATAGCAGTTAATAATAGATTTTTTAAAAAATTTAAAAGTAGTATTTTTACAATTTTAGTAACGTCGTTAACAACTTATGTACGTCTATTAACAACTTTGATATAGCATTTAACAACAAGTTTTCTTAAAAATTCAAAAAAATAACATTTTTACAACTTTAACAATTTTTTTTAAAATTTTTACAACTTCACTATAATGGTTAACAACTTTTGCAACGTTATTAACAACTTCAATATAGCAGTTAAAAACAAGTTTTTTTGGAAAATTCAAAAAGTGACATTTTTACAACTTCAATAATGTTGTTAATAAATTCAAAAACCTATTGTGAACGACTATACTAAAATTGTTAATAGCATTACAAAAGTTGTTAACCGTTATATTAAAGTTGTAAAATTTTTTAAAAAAATTGTTTCTGGTCGTCAGAGCTCCGGCGACCAATTATTGAATTTTCTGAAAAATTTGTTATTAACTACTATACTGAAGTTATTAATAGCGTTATAAAAGTTGTTAACTGTTATTCTGAAGTTGTAAAAATTTTCAAAAAACTTGTTTCTGGCTGTTAGAGTTTCGGCGACCGGCTGACTAATGAGGACTTTGGTTTTTTAAAAACAATAAATAAAATGGAGGGTAGTGTGATCATTTCAACAAATTTATAAATGTCAAATTGGTCACTTATGAGTAAATTAGGATTTTACAAATTCAGGTGATCATTTTGGCATTTGCAAGTTCAAGTATAATTTTTGTGTCATTTTCCCTAATATTAATATTTAAACTTAATTGAAAGATATCTTATCAAACGTCGTGCTATTAACATTTATTCCATTAAAACTGATGCTGCGGTTTCTGTACATAATTTTTATTCTATCCGTAATCCTCCTCCGGCAATTTATTATTTAAAAAAAATTTTTTAATGCCTATATTATTATAAATCAAAGAACTGTAAGGGAAATTGATGTGCTACCCAATTATTTTAGTTTAGTTCACATGATTTTTCAAAAGGAAAAAATATTGTTGAGGAAGTTGATGGTTTTAATTTTATTTTTTAAAAAATTTGGCGTTTTCAGTTTTCACGTTATTTTCGTTTCGTTACATCAGTTCCTTCAACTGACGACAACCAAAGCGAGGGCTTCGGTCCTTCGCTAGGGTTTGCGAATCTGCCATTGCCCATTGTTATGCGCTTGTGCTTGTTACGACTACTTTTTACTTGTAAAAGCTTCAAAGTTCTTATTTTGTGCTTTCCCTTTGAACTCGATCCTTCTGAAAGACTCATGTTAAATGTGTTCCGAGTACCTGATTCGAAGTTCAAAGGTATTCCCTTTATTCTCCACTTCTAGATTTTCTTCATCTGTGTTCTTGCACTTGCAGTTTCCTTACATGGTTTTCTGGAAAATCTTTAATTTATTTGAAGCTTTTTTGAATTTGCATCTGGGTGTTGACAATTCTGAAGTTTTCAGGGAAAAAAGATTTGATTGTTAGTTGACACTGTTTTTGCCCCAGAATCAAGTCAATTACGAAGAAATTGTTTGATCTTGAGCATGGTTTTGCAAATTCTTTTGTTCGAGTTTGAAGTGATGGAGAGCATATGATTGGGAGGTAAGATATTTTGTGATTGGAGTTTGGCTTTCAGGATTGGAATTTGATCAATCTGTTGATTGGATCCGCTTTGAAGTTAATGAATTTGACCAATTGGATATTGAGTGTTTAATTATGATGAATTTAGATGCCTCAGGATCAGATACATTTGAATTAGAAAAAAGCCTTCATGGTGGGTTTCTTTGATCTGTTGATTTTGGGCTTTTGGTGTAGAATACTGAGTATCTTGAGGGGGAGTAATCTCTGAAGTTTGACAATGTCGTCGGATAGTCAGGGCCCCTCAACACCATTTTCCTCCATTGGCCGTTCATTATTTGGTATCAGGCGGGAGCAGGTTCATTCTTTGGAGGTGAGTCATGAATCCGGATCCCATGATACAGGGCTTGAATCATTCCAGAAGCTGGTCACAGATAGATTCGATGAGCTTTGTGGGGTCAGTGATGATGAATTGCTCTCTATCCAATGGATGCTGAAGCTCCTTGATGCATTTGTCTGCTGCCAGGAGGAATTCAGGGCCATTCTACTGAATAAGAAGGAACAGATCTCAAAACCCCCTCTTGATCGAATAATTTCTGAATTCTTTGAGAGTTCAGTGAAGGCACTTGATATTTGTAATGCGAGCCGTGAAGGGGTTGAGAAGATTCGGGTGTGGCAAAAACAATTGGAGATTGTCATGTCTGCCTTGGACTCTAAAAAGAGAGCATTAAGTGAAGGCATGTTTCGGAGAGCAAGAAAGGCATTGATGGATTTGGCACTGGCAATGCTTGATGACACTGGGTCTGCTTTTTCACAACGCAACCGATCTTTTGGACGTCATAACACAAGCAAAGATAAGCATTCCCACTCAGGGCATTCTCGGTCTCATTCTTGGAGTGTATCTCGCTCCTGGTCTGCAGCCAAGCAACTGCAATCCATTGCAAATAACTTGGCTCCACCTCGTGCAAATGAGACTGCTGCAACCAATGGTCTTGCTATTCCTGTGTTTACAATGTACTCTGTTCTGTTGTTTGTCTTGTGGTCTCTTGTAGCAGCGATTCCTTGTCAGGATAGGGGTCTGAATATCCATTTTTCAATACCGCGGCAGTTCTCATGGAGCACCCCCATAACCTCACTTCACGAACGAATCTTGGAGGAGTCTAAGAAGCGTGAACGCCGGAACTCAAATGGCTTGTTGAAGGAGATATATCAAGTGGAGAGATGTACCCAACACTTGACAGACCTGGTGGATTCAGTCCAGCTTCCATTAACAGAGGAGCAGAAATTTGAAGTTGAACAGGTTACAGAGGAGTTGAATTTGATTTATGAATCTTTTAAAGGTGGTCTGGATCCACTGGAGTGCCAAGTGAGGGAAGTTTTCCGAAAGATCATGGCTTGCAGAACTGAGGGGCTGGAATACCTGAGTATGTCAAACTATGCAGAGTAAGGAAATCGGTGAACTTGTTACAGAGGAAGATCAAATGTACAAATTTGTGAAGCGTACACATTTTGTATCTTGCTTTTTGGAAGGAGGAAGAGTTACCAAATGCGTTTAGAGTATAAACTCCTAGCCTGCCTTGTATTTGTCTCTGTACTTGTGTGAGAGAACATAATGTTCAGGTTACTTCCTAAATATCTCATGCCTTATTTGCTCATATGGTTTATGTCTTGCACTTGCACTTTTCTTACAAAATTTGTAATACAGTAAATTCTCACAATGAGGAAAAAGAAAACATTCATGAGCTTTAAGCCATCCTTTTTGTAATGACACTGCTGCTAGTATTACTACTCTAGTGATGTCCACTTATTGTACGGAGGACAAATATTTTGGAGACAGAAAATGTCATCCTCAAGAGTTTGATTGTGCTTGAAACAGTCAAATGAGATGTTATAGGTGATAGTAAAATTACATGCTTTTTTTAACGCACAATTTAAATGTATGTACACAAACATGTCAACGGCTAGTTGAGACCTTCTCCAAGCGTGGGGGATTGTACTACCATTGAGACAGTTTGCTGTGAACACGTTTTATTTCTCAGGCCATGGTCTAATTACAAAGTTGGTAATAAACTTCTCGATATGTGTTTGATTTTGGGGTCTGATCATAAAGTAAGTAATTAATTACAAATTTTGGTTCAAATGGCTAGAAACGTTTGTTTTCCGAAATTATTCTCTTTAAAATAATGAGTTGTCAATGATTCCACAATGAAATCATACATGACGTATCAAATGGTTGCTACCTGATGATATACACAAGAAGCTCTATCAGATGCCCGCCGTAATGTTGGATTTATTTGGAACAATAAATACTTTAAGAAATTATGAGGGGTTTGAAGTTTTAAAAAAGGTCAACGAACTTACCAACCCAATCTTACATTTTTAATAGTTGAAGATGCTTGTCTTGAGGAATAGATCAATATTTGATAGACATCTCAAATAAAAATATTACAGCAGCGTTTTCTAAATAAAATAGACAGTAACTTTATTGGAAATTCATCGAATTCCAACTGAGAATGTACATTTTTTCTAGGTTCTAAGCCTACTGAGCTGACACCTTCTATAAACTCACAACAGATATTGTACACCTATGCTCCTGTTACTTGTACACCAAGTAATACAACATGCCTGACTAAGCAACACTGCAAACCCTTAATAATCAGGTCCTTTAGCAGAGCCCAGTAGAGACTACTAGCATAAAAGGTGCATCCCTATCTTGGACATTGAGCGAGAAAATATATAAAACAGAATAGTAAGTAATTCACAGGCCAAGGTCCCATAAAAATTCAATGGCTCTACTATATGCTCTTGTGAAAGAAAAATGGAGCAAAATTTGGCCAAAGGTTGGAAAGGATCCACCAATTTTTGTCCTACTATACCCACCTGGAGGAGTTTCGACCTTCAAAGGAGTTGAACTTGGCACCCATGAAATTTTCTTGATTCCAATGGAGGAATCAGTTATACAGGTGCAGAAATCTTGTGCCAAAAACCTTCGCCAATTTTCAAAATGAACTGAGTTGAGAGACTTCCATGTAGATTTCTGCAAGACTAAGTGAAGAGCTCGGGAAAAGACCACATTATGAACTTAGCAAAAATGTCAGACTCCAAGAACTCTATATGAGCAGCCCGCCCAATGAGTGTGTTTAAGTTCTTGCCGTATGAGGAGGTATTGAAGTTGATGTCACAGCGCATGACCACACCATGGTCGGTGAGGGCATTAATTTGGTGCAAGCAATTATTTAGCATCTCATGGAAGACTTTCCCTTTTTTAGAGTAATCCAAGGAAGCTGATGGACAATGTTCAATTCTGGCAGAATGGTAGGGGACATAACCATCCTGAAATGAAATTGAGAGGAAGCGCTAGGAAATATTTTAACAAATAATAGAAAGGGGTAAATGGATATTTAATAAAACAGTGCTATGGAATTATTTTTTTTGAGTTGAACGGTGCTATGGAATTATTAATTTTACACAAGGCATATAATCAAAACTAGTTGATAGCTCTAATAAAACCAACACAAAATGTGAAGAAACCATATTAAAGGACCATCGCAGAAAAGCAGATAGAGTAGCTGCAATTATGCATTATTTTAAGTCCTATACTGGCAGGAAAAAAAGGTCCTATAGAAGTGAGCTTTCCACCCAGCATATTTCTTTTAATTATTCAGCTCCCGTTTCTTTTCTTGATCCATTGGTTTCAGATATATACTTTTTACTACTACCATGGGTCTTCAAGATAATAGCTAATTTACTAATTTGAGTGGATTAAGAAAATTAGTTAAGTTAGTTGTTTGTAATAAATAAGTATTGTTTTTCCTAAAATGCCCTTACTAACCAAGTGTCATTTCATGAAATATTTAATATGTACAACTGCTACAAGGACCATACCTTAGAAAAAATAGATAAATATGAAAGATAAAGTGGATTGGGATCTTATATTTAGAATCAAATTAAAAGTCAAACAAGCTCTTATATTAAGGACAGAAATGATCAAATAGATGAATGCAAGCTCTCAGGATGGAATTCAGAAAATTAAAATTAATTTCAACTTATCCAGATTCTCATCATAAGCATACCAAAAAGGTTACCTGAGGTGAGGACAAAAGTATTATATTCCTGAAGTTCACCAGTGTCTTCTTCTGCAGTAAAAGAATAGATGTTATTTAACTTCAGCAGCTAAAGACTAACAAAATGAAACTTATTTCCCATTGTTCCCTTCATCAAAATACGCCAACTAAATTGAACAGCATAGAAAACATTTGCCATGAGGATTCAAAAGAATAAACAAGCTACAAGACTCAGACCAAAACTTCAAGGCAGCAACCTTCTAGCAGTTGAATTTCCAGTAATCACTGCTTACCTCCCGCCACAACCCCAAAAAACATTCACCATATATCAAGAGAAAATAAGCATGCATTCACAATTCAGTACCTTGGAAAGATTGTAGATGAAGGTGTTTTCAAGATCAGGATCATCTGTAAATGTCAGCTGATGGATGCATTGTATGTCCTTCAGCTTCTTCAAGAGCCACAACCCTGAATTGAACACAGAGTTTGAACTATACATATAACCCAGGTGAGGACCCGATATTGAAACATATGTATACAGGTATCTTAAATATGGCTCCATGATGCTCTCTGCAATTCAAAACAAAAACAAAAAAAAAAGAAAGAAAGAAAGAAAAAGAAATTCTTTTAATAATGTGATTGTGATCAACACTACTTCTATAAGATTTATGCATGCACACCTGCTAAAGCAGTCCTGATAATGAGATTTCCAATAGAATGGCCAACAAAGCTAAGCTTGATATCTTTCAGGTGTCCACTTCTTGAAAATTTATCCATCTTCCTTTTGACGAAAGAGACCACCTCCTCTGCAAGTCGTAAACCCATTTCTCTGAAGTCTCCAGATGTTTTGTCTTCATTAGCCTCTGACATAAGGAATTGTATCTTGGGATCTATCAGCAGCCATTGGTTCCGCACAAGCCGTAAATCCAAATGATGTCCCTGCAAAGTTTAAGTGATAGTCAAATGATCTATTAACAGAACAATAAGGAGGATAAGACAAATTCTAAACTTGCCAATGAAATGAATTCACTATGACTATAAACATTAAAGTAGGAATGCCGTCAACTAAAATTACATATAACAATCAGCAAAAGCCACTAACATCTTTTGAGCACAACATAATTCATGCTAAAATCATGAGAATTGCAGTAATATATCAGTAAAAAGGCAAGCAAAAATATTGTAAAAAATAAGGCAGATGAAACTACACTACAAACAACAGTATAAAAGAAAAGAAAGAAGGCTGTTGCATTGCATATCTCTATGTCTACTGCTGTGAAGGGTAGATCCGCATTACCAATTAGTCATTGGTTTTGGCGACTGATTGACTTATACTTGAAACGGGAAAGTATAACAGACCGAGTTTACCCTTTAATTTCAGATATATACCATAGAACAGCAATGGTTGAGGCATGACTTGAGCAAACAAACAGATCTAAAAGGAACCGGATGTAATTTATTAGAGGGAGAGCTCACGTGTGTAAAAAACAAATGCATGGATGCATGAGTATGACTGTCTCAATGTAACAATATAAAATGAGGTTTCATGCACATACATAGAAGAAATTAGGATGAACGGGGCCCATTTGTACTAATAACTTTTATAATAAGATAAAATTTCTGGCAAGAATAATTCAATGTTAAGCCTCTATTGGGACAGTAAAACCCTTCTGTAGGACAATCAACAAAGGAGCAGAGTTTCTTGAAGCATTCATGGCTACTTTGTTATGACCATCCCAAACTTCAAATAAAAGAATACATCCAGCCCCAATATCACATGGCTGTAGTGGCTAGATACAATGACTAAGATAAGACAATAGATTATATTCATTAACTTGAAAACTTTATCCATAGACAATTGTTCAATGAGACGTGTCAACATGTTTACCAATAAGTGCTCATTTCAAGACAAAAAGGCAATTAGCTTGGGTTCATAATGTTTATCCAATGCATTATAATGTGCCTCCAAGTCTATTGCTAATGGTTAAGGCAAGGGATTTGGTGATTTGTCGTTATATACTAGAGGTTCATTATTGGACAAAGGGTTCACAGATGTGGTCACACCTCTAAATTTTTTTCGACTACTGAGGGCTTGTTTGGATTGTCTTATAAGTAGCTTTTCAAACGTGATTTACAGAATACAAGGTAAGTATGTGATAAGAGTTTTGTCTCGGCTTATGTGAACTTGTTAAAAGTTCGTCGTGAACGGAGCTCCAAACAAGCCCTAAAACATATGGTTGTGCAACAAGTCATTTGAACAACAAATTATAAAGGATACAATGTTAGGACCCTTTACAAGGTATGGCATTATATGGTTCTCACCCACGAGCTAGATTTTCGCGCATGATTCTCTTAAATGTCCATATCAATGGTATCAAGGACTTATACTACCCTCCATTCTCTACTTCTTTCCCACGTTCTGTTCTCCTTTCCTCTTCCCATCTCCCATTCTCTTGCTTGTGTGTCGTTGCCCAGGTTTAAGAGTCTGGATGCTAGGTTGTGGAGCATGCTGGAATGTTGGAACCTATTGCAAAGGCATAGGACTTGAGTCTCACTTGATGGATCCTGAAGCTTTTAACCTCATGAGCTAAATTCTGTTGTGACTATCTTAGAGGTTTATATCATTGGCAAATTGGTATAAGAACCTTCTACAACTCTCTCTTTCCATTTTCTCTCCCATAAATCTCCTGCTCTCTCCTTTTCCTCTTGCCCGTATTGAAGTCAAGTTTTGGAGCCCTCTTTCCACTTGATCTCAACCATGCATGGTCGTCATGCTGTGGACTGAGGTGATGCTAAGACCCACTGCAAAATATGAGACTTAAGCCCCACACCAGAAGTATGGGATACGGACATCCGATTGGTATGGACATTAGGTTCTTCAATCTTGTGATCTAGCTTGAGTTATGGTTCTCTGAACACAGAAGCTACCTGTTAGGCTATGGCTCTCCTAAAGATTAATATCACTTATCAAAATGAATGGACTAAAATGCTCCATGTTTACAGATAAATAAGTTTTCAAAAAGCACACAATTTGAATCTGCAGCACCCAAGCTATCTCAAAATTGTCATTTTGCTCAAAATGTGGAGACAAGTTAGCAGTGTTGAACCAGCATTTTGCTTAAGTTAAGATGTGAAAAAGTTTATGAGCTTATGAGTGATATTTTCCTGCCCCCAGTACCCAGCTGCTATGGCTAAAAAACCTCAGGAATGATGAACCAACATGATTCAAAACATCAATTCTGTAACCCTTGGTAATCCAAAGAAAGGAGGCAAATCCCTCACTTTAACCTAGAATTTGGAAACATCGTAGACAAGCTTCAAATATGGATACAACATTTGATGTATTTAACGCAAAAGTTATCCGTTCAGCTCCAACATGTTGAGTGGTTTTGTGTAACAAAAGCCATATGAAGATAATCTAGAGATTTTTCATTTTCATTTTTTTTTTTGGTGAATTCATTTTGAATTTATTACTACGTGATATATCATCCCAAAACAAATGAAGGTCCAAAGCAGCAAGAAATGTAAGAAGAGATGCCAAAATAACTATAGGGATGAAGGCAAATGTAAGAGCTGAAACATGCCTGAAATCCATGCACAAAAACAACTACTCTCAAAACTTGCCCATTTCGTTGTGGGCTACTCCCAGACTTGTTTGTGCCTCTAGATCCGTTTTCCAAGATAAGATTTGCTTTTGCCTCCAACGGATTGAAGTAAGAATTTACACTTGGAGAATGATCCATATTTGCCATCCGTTCTATAATAATAATAGGAATGCGCAAAGGATCCTCGAATATATACATGTCTTGAAGTGACCTATTGTTGATCTGCACTAAATTCATATTTGTCACAACCAGTTTGCACAAGAGAAGCATATAACACAGTTTCCGTTCAATAGGAAATGGAACGACTATAAAGCATTCTAGACAAGCAGCCACTCACCTTCATTTGTGCTATTCCTCGTCTATGAAGTTCAGCACGCATTGTTGCAGTCTGAGAAGGCTAAACAGAAAAGAGAGACAGCAGACCCAAAGAATTGTTTTAGTTAAGCAGACTTACATGCAAAAAATATAATGATTAATCCCAAATATAACAGAAGATGATCAAGTTTATGATTCTTGTACAAAATATATTAGATATTTACATCATCAGTTAACTTCCTCGAATTTAAAGATCTTCCATGTGTGCCCCAGCGCATTATTGTTCCTTCAACTCTGCTACTCAAACTCTGATGGGGCATCTCAGATATGGAGTGTACCATCCATATTGACCATTCAGATCTTCGATCAATAGCCCATGAATGACGTAGAAATTCGAGTATCATTGTTTTATTTTCCCTGGGTTAAAAAATAAAGGGAGGGAAAAGAAAATCATATCATTGCATCAATTTAATCCTTTAACATTATGTTAAAATTATTAGAGTGCCCTTGTGACAAAAGAAAACAATCACGCTAAGACTTTATTTTAGTAATAAAAATGCGTCACAATATGCATAAACGGAAAAGCAGCTTCATTCCAAAGAAGTTAAAACTCTCTTAGACTGTAGATCAGGCTCAAGCTTGGCTGATAAAAGCAAGGAAATATCAGCCTAGAAATCAGGAAAGAAATTGAGGAATAACTTTTCCAGATACAATAAAGATCGGAATAGATGCAGGAATACAGAACAAGAAATATGAGCAACTATAAAGCTGCGACACTTGAGGTAATTAATGGACATGTAATTACTTCAGTAATATATGTCAGCATACCTGTGAAATTTCAGAAACGTGTTCCACAGCTGTAAGAGCTGATTTCCCAGAGACTGATAAGAATTTAACAGATCGTCCCAAGATAAAGACTGAAACAATTTGTATGTATGCATAGCAATATAACCATTAGCTTTCTATTGAAGGAAAGGTTGAGCTACTACATAGAAATAAGTCTGAAAGATCAATAAAAGGAGAATAAATAACAAAGCATTCACACTGCAGTTTTCTACCTCAGCACTGCCTTCTGAACTGGTAGACAGTTGCTGTGAAAACCTATTCAGTAATGTCCAAATGTACCAGTGGCGAAGAATTAGCAAATTTTGCACGGTCAATTGTGGGATCCATCCCAGTAAGATCAATAGCTTGGTTGATTCCTTCGCTTAACCTTCTCAGATCTTCAAGGAGGATATCATGGGCAGCCATTAATGCTTTGATGAGCTTAGCCTGATTTGAGATTTGCCCATCAGTATAACTTACTACAGCAATAAAAAGGATTTCAAGGGGAAAAAAAGAGTGTAATGAGTTTAGCAAATAATATAAATCACATGCTTATCATAGCAGCATCTTCATAAAAGGAAAAATATTATTGAATAAAAAATCAAGTAGACGTAGATCATGTGAAATTTACTGTGATAAAACTTGCCTTGTTTGACTTAATAGAATCTTCCTCATGAGCACCTTCAGAAGACCAATAATCACTGGCATAATACAAGTAATCAATTATTAGAGCCGCAAAGTATGTAAAACTCTAAATTATTTCGATGCAACAGTGACCAGCATTATGATGCAAGCTTCTAAAGATGAAACTCTGACAAACCTGGGTACCTTCAGTCGGCTTGTGTGATAGCTAGCTTTTTGCAAACTGACATGAACACTTGTATCAACAAGGACAGCATGTGAAACATCAAAATGGACAGGACAATATGAATGTAACCCGAGAAGAGCTTTAGGGGGAATTCTATACTCATGAACTGAAGCAGAATAAGCATCTGGAAACGCCTGCATCTCAGCTCTGCACAATGATGCAAGCAGTTCCAGGGTTCACATCTTCCAATTGACAATAATTATTAGCAAGAAAATAAACTCCACTTCAATAAATATCCATGTTTTGAATTTCATTTGTTAAATATACCAAGAAGTGGGAATGGCATCATTGACTAACCCAATATCAGATGTAAGGGCCTGCATAAGCTCAAACTTCATGATAACAGCAGACGATTTTGCCTGAGAAAATAAAATCAATCATCAGCCATTATCTTACGAACTAGAGGGAAAGAATCAAGTCCATAAGAAACATCGGTGAGCATAACTGGAATTGATACACTTATATAAACTGATTTTGACACATAATTATGATGTACTTACATTATTGTTTGTTTATTGCCTAAGTTCTTGTGTGATTTGTTTCCTTTCCCAAGTTCTTTGCTCTGTTCATTATTTATGTTTTCATTATATTGTCTGAGGGGACTTTCCACTTCTTTCAAGAATTTCAGTATTCATTTAACGTGAAACTATATCACTGTATCAAATTTATATTAAGTCAGGACATTTTTAGGGCTTTCAGTTGGCCACGTTGGAAAACCCCAAAAATATCACATGAAGCCTCAAACATAACCTTCTTTCTTACTTTTTTGGCAAGACAAAGATATCATGTTCTCAACAATCTTTCCTCTATTTTATCTGTTTTTAGCGTGTCAGCTACCTA
Source organism: Neltuma alba (assembly GCF_004799145.2). Lineage (NCBI taxonomy): Eukaryota > Viridiplantae > Streptophyta > Magnoliopsida > Fabales > Fabaceae > Neltuma > Neltuma alba. The sequence goes on from NW_021636086.1 coordinate 25,672, forward strand.
GTTGATTTGTTCAACATAAAGAAACCCTCTCAACTACCTGCATATATACAATATCTTTCATATCAAACTATCAAAGGATAAGACAATTACTGACCTCATGTCCTGCAAAAGAAAGATAGAATGAGATCATAATAGAAAGAACCACATCCTGCCTTGCATATTTGATTCGAAATGGTGGTGTTGAAAAACTGTTGTCTGCATCATCTATTTTCCAAACTGTACATAAATTGTCATAACCCACTTCAGGAGCTGCAGCAAAAGATCAAGATGGATTCTCAGATTTCACTCCACATTAATCGCAGTAAAAAGATAACCATCTGATGGACCAAGATACTTCAAATCAAACACAATAGGGCCACTGCCTTATGATATCAACAGCATATAGCAGGCTTGAAAAAGCCGGAAAAAGTTTTCAAAACATGAAGGGTAAATATTTTAACTTAATTCAGACTACAAGAATTTCAAGTAGTTCATGGTTGGACACTACAAATTTATTCCCCCCAACCCCAGCAAAGAAAGAAAGAAAAGGAAAAAAAAAAACTGATAATAAAAAAAAATTTGTGAAAAATCTCTGAAAAGCTCTACATGGCATTGGGAAATGGGATACTTTGGCTTCAGGTCATATAAAATTGGCAAAAGTCAATACCATTGCACCGTGCATGATCTGGTCCAGACTTTACAGAAGTTAAAAATGATGACAAATAAACAGCATCATGAGGATCACCTCATGACTCATGATACAAGCTTGTCTTCTAAGACCCTAAAATTAAGGTTTTGCGTCATTTGTTTCCACATTCCATCTTTTCACAGGAAAAAGGAAAAAAAACACACACGCACGCGCGCGGGGGGAGAGAGAGAGAGAAGACTATCAAACAGGCCATTTATAGAACTCCTATTAAATCAGACAAAACATAAATATCTTTTTTTGGGAAAAGGAAGTCTAAGTGGCTATTGACACGAGAAGTATGATCATTCTAAAATACTAACCGAAATTTCAGAAAGTAGTAGTGTATGAATACATGATTTGCGCACAATTTTCAAAGGCTTGATTAATGACCTAGTAAAAATCATATAAAATAGTTTAGAGTGCACCTGCATTGTGAGAATTAGAAAGGGAAGTTATTCACTCTGTGAGCCTCGTCTGTTAAGAAAAATTGATTGGCAAGCTCATTGTAAGCTTGTGTAAATAAAAAGAACTTGTTCATCATATGTTGCACCTAAGAACAAAATTGCGTGGAAATCACACACAAGCACAAATATACCAATCAAACAAGCACAAGCTCTCAGTGAACCTGAATATGTAGCTCCATGAATTAACCATGTCTAGCTACAGAGAAACATCTTTAATGATTACTAATGTCTCAAAAGATTGTAAATATATTCACCTTCATACTGAACCACCCGTGCCGGAATCCCAGGATAGGAGTCATCGCCATCCTCCCATCTCAAAGTAACCTTGATTTTGTACCACCTACATTACATGACTAACATTTAAAAATCAAAAGGAATACAAAGAAAGTATTTGAAACAACATTCACCAGAACTAATCAGTTCTGCTGAATCTAGAGCTTACCCTTGTTCGAAAAGGTCTAGATTATGAAACCTATGAATGTAAATAGCAACTTCATGAACAGCATCCATCATAGACAGTAGATTTGCTCTTGCAGGACCACGTTGCTCGACACTGGGCAACCTTTTGGTCGACATATTCCTCTGATTCAGACCCATAAACCATCGTAGCCTCCGAATCCCAAACATGAGTGGCACTGGCAGACACTGTGATTACTGATATCCAATTCCCAAATAATCATTCCTAGTTGTTTCAGTGGAAGTTGAGCAAAACCCACAACTCCTGAACCAAAATGAACCCAATACCAAACTTCCCACTCCCCTTAGTTTCTATGCTTACTAAACCCATCAGAAACCTCTCCTTTTTCAAAGATATATAGCTTTAATGTCAAGTTGCAGAGCAAATCTGTAATGTAGGTTTTGAGCTGAAGCGATTGACGGGAGAGAGTTAGGAAAAGTTGGGATGAAAATGGAGAAAAGGCAGAAGGAAGGAGAGGAAAGAACTAAGAACGAAGACGGACTTTTTTGTTTAATCATTCTTGTACCTCGTTGGCACACAGCAGGACCCAACCAAAAAAAATGTAAAAAAACATCATTTTTTCTTGTCAAACCCTACAGGAGCAGGTGATGATGATGGCATTAATGATAGTTTTTTCTTTTGTATTTTTTTTTATTAAATTCCCCAAAAAGATAAAAATGGGAACTTTGAAAAGAGCACCACAGGTGGAAGCGCATGTCGTGTCAGTATAGTCATGCGGCCATGTTCAGCTCACGTTGTGACATTTTAACTGTGGGGATCGAAAATCACGGGACGTGACTCCGGCCTGGAAATTTTGGTCGGCATCATTATTCGTCTGATCATCCGTTGTCTGTTGATAGATAGATCCCTTAACCGTTAAGACAAAAGTAAGCTTCTTTTGCTATTTGGTGCCATGGAAAATTGGCTCAAGGTAAATCCTAGTCCTACCCTCTCAGACCCCGTTTGATTCGCTGTATTTTCCTTAAAAAAATGAAAATGGAAATTGTGTTCCAATGTTTGGTTGGCATGAAGAGTATTACTGTATTCATCTGTACCAAACACAAATCATATCAAAATAATTATCTTCTAATTCAGTGACATAAAAACTTGAGTAAATGAAAGGTTTGTCTGATGCATATCCTTTTAAATTAAAAAAAAAAAAAAAACAATTGTGCAACTTTTTCAACGAAAAGTAATACTTTTTCTTCTTCACTCAATTTATTCTCTTCAGCAAAACAAGAAAGGGGAGCTTTTAAGGTATAAATTTTGGTCATGAACCGACAAAACACTAGCTTATAAAATCCATCCCTCCTCACAGTTTCATGTAGGAGAGATACTGCTTAATCAAAGTTCTTGAATTTACACTAAATTAGTTAAAATTTGATAAAACTATACTCAATATACTGTTTGATTTTAAAAAGGATATAATTAACTAATTTTTATTTATTTTTTTCTCAATAAGTTTAATGCACTTCATTTGATCATATTTTATATCTTCTTACTGACTCAAATTGACTTGACTTTACCGAATAAACGCCTCAATAGGGTTTAGTCATTATTTGTCACTCCAAAGCTTTGTGAAAAGATGATTTACTAGGTAACAAGTTTACAAAAATCGATCAAATAAAAAATATACACAACAAATAATTTTTACACTTTATTTCAGTTAATTTTCTTTAAAAAGTAATATTGATATATGTTACTATAAATATATATCCTTGACTGAGCATTTTTGTTTGTAATTTTCTGCAAGACATATATAGCCCCAGTAGATTCTATGATTTTCTCAAATCTACCTGACAAAATCCCTTATTAGAAGGCTGGAATTCTCTTTCATTAGATCAAGAAAAATTTGTGAACTTGTCTCCTGGGTCATCAACTTTACAGTTGTTTGAGGTAGAGATGTAAATATTACTCCTCCGATCCTTAATATAAGACTTATTTAACTAATTTGATTAGATTAAGGAAGTTAGGTAAGTTGGTTAATTATAAGAAAAGTGACACATTTTTCCTAAAACACCATAATCATTTTTCTTAATACCCCATCTCCCTCTTCTATTTGATTATGGTTGAGGGAGTATCCATAGGGGTAATTTAGAGAACATTGATAAATATGAAAAATGGATCTTATATTTAAAATCAAAACCAACTCAATAATTGGTCCTATATTAAGGATCGGAGGAGTACAATTTAATTAATTATTTCATAACAAAAAATTAAAAAAATATATAAAGAAAATGCCCTATTCGGGGAATCATATGAAATTGGAATTAGTGGGTAATATCATGAACCATGAATAGTTAGTTTACGAAATTGGGCTAAATTTTAAATACTCCTCCGGTCCTTAATATAAGACCCATGTAACTAATTTGATTAAATTAAGGAAGTTAGGTAAGTTAGTTAATTATAAAAAATATGACATGTTTTTTCTCAAACACCATAATCATCTTTCTTAATACCCCCTCTCCTTCTTCTACTTGATTATGGTTGAGGGAGTATCCATAGGGGTAATTTAGAGAAAATTGATAAATATGAGAAATGGTTCTTATATTTAGGACCAAAATCAACTCAACAATTGGATCTTATATTAAGGACCGGAGGAGTATTATTTTGTTGATGTTTGACCCTTTATCAATTTTGCAAACTCTTGACGCAATTGAGTTGCCTTTAACGTGATCTTTCGGTGCTGGAAAAAGAGAAAATGACCTTATATTGTTCTTAGTTACAAGTTAATACTGCCTCTTGTTTTTATACATATTATTTAAAAAAATTAGTTAAGTTAATTATTTGTAGTAAATGTATAAATATTCTATCTAATCATATGCATTGAAATTATCAATAAAAATCTTCTTAATATGTGTAATTAATAGTGATACTTTAAAAAAATAGTTATAACTTTGGGATATAAAATGAATTGTGATTTTAAATTTAAGACCGAGCTGAACCTTTTATTTAACTCCAGTATTTAAGACTAGAGGTAGTAGTTTAGCATAGGGTGCAATCTTGCAACTTAAGGATGAAAAACAAAGTTAAAATAATTTTAAATACTAAATATTTATGTCTCCACTATTATAAGGAACTTTTTTGACAAATTGACTACGCATGTTAATGGAGTTCATCAAGTACAACTTGAAATCGTATTTTTATAAACTTCCAAGAACGTCTTCCAATCAACTTAACCCTAATCCAAACTTACACTTAATTATTTTCCCATCTTTGTGGGTAATTTTAGAATAGGTTCATTAATTCAAGCCTTATTTTTCTCAAAATATATTATATTACCTTCGGTTCTTAATATAAGAACTAGTTGACTAATTTGAATAAATTAAGAAAACTAGTTAAGTTAGTTATTTATAATAAATAGATATTATCTTTCTTAAAATATCCTTACTAATCAAGTATATTAATTAAAGCTATCATTATTACAAAGATCAACTTAGAAAAAAAAAAGATAAATATGAAAGACAAAGTATATTTGAGTTTTATATTTAAGACCAAAATAAAAACTAAACAAATTCTTATATTAAGAAACAGAGATAATATTTTGAAACACTTAAAAAGCCATCTCGTGATATAAAATGGAAGGAGTGATTACAAAAGTAGGAGTATGATAGACATGAACATGGTAAATCAATAATATCCCTTTCTTCCCTCCATATCATGGGAGACATTAGAATCCATGGAATAATCAATGGAATAGTTAATAATTTTTGTTATTACACTTTATCTTTTTATTTTAAATATTTGAAATAGATTAATTTAATTATGATCCGTTGGAACATGATGCAATAATTATATTCTGAACTGGGATCATTTTTTTTTTCATCCTTTAGTATAAATATATAACTTCTTGTCAACATTTAATAAGGAGAATACTATTTTTGGTACAATTTAAAGAATAAATTTTGTATCCAAATTTTTAAAGTTTTTTATTAAAAAAATATTTTTGGTTCTTCTCTATTTAAAGCTCGAATTTGGATTGGAAAAAAAATGAAAAGAAAAAGCGTTAAGGGTCCCCAACACAAGCATTGGTGATTGGTTAATCATTCTCCCAAGTCCCAATGACACCCCAAACTGTGGTTAATAATCTTTCTTCTTTTAATTTATTTTATTATTGGTGGCCAAAACACTGAGTATTTCCTAGTTTAAAATAGTAAATTACTTTTTTAACCATCAAAATAATAATAAATTACTTTGATCCTCATCCTGGTCAAAATAATCAGACCTGCAGAACAAGTTGTTACCACCCGTTACCAAATATTCTTTTACCGAAGGCAGAGCTGTGATTACATATTTAAACATATAAAAAAAAAAAGGTAAAAGCTAAACTAATTAAAAAGATAAGTGAAACTATCTGAATTAACTGAAAACTTATTATATTAAGCATTCTTTTTCCTTTTTGGTCAAAGAGATACTATTGTTTATTCAATAAAAGCAATAAGCATTATATAATCCTTAACTAACAATCATTTAGAACTTTAAAAAATTATACTACCTCCTGTCCTAAATATAAGAGCTAGTTGATTAATTTGAGAAAATTAAGGAAATAAGTTTAGTTAGTTAGTTGTAATAAATAGATGTTGTCTTTCCTAAAATATCTTTGATAATCAAAGGCATAAATATCAGAGATAAAATGGATTGTGGTTTTATATTTAGAACTAAAACAAAAATGAAACAAGGTTTTATATTAAGGATCGGAAATAGTATATTATTATAACCACTATTTAATGAATATCGTACTAATTAATATTTACTGTAAATTTTTCAAGAAGCCAGACCATGTAATAATTACACACACATAAATAAATGATAATCATCCATATCCAAAACTAATAAGCCGATTTTGATTTTGACCATATTCCTAATCATACAAGGAAAAGTAAACTTCATAATAGATAAAATATATCTTCTAGCAAAAAAAACCAAAAGATAAATTTTATCTATCAGAATTCACCAAAAATTATATCGATAACTGATCAATTTCTTAAAAACAACCCCAATTTCCTAAAACGCTAAGGAGGAGGAAAACCACTCTTATATATAGTAACCATTAATTAACACAACAATCATACAATCATATTCATCAAACTCAAAGCTTCATTAATCTTAATTCATCGTCAATGGCGTCCCACCCCAGCATCATAGAATTTCTCCCAACCCATGTCTTATCAGAAGTTTTAGCCACAGTTGCGTCTTCTTCCATGGCCGATCTCTGTACACTCAAAACTTGCTCCAAAGAGCTTCACAATCTGATTGAAGAAGACGACTTCATTTACCAGCGGGCGTGCATGCAGAAGCTTCCCTACATTCCATGGTTCATTACACCCCCAGAATCTTCCTTCCTGACTCGTTGCAGACAAAGCGGAAACCCAGAAAGCTTGTACAGAGAAGGAATGGTGCAATACTTCAGCCCTCTGGGGCTTCATGATTCTGGTCTGGAAAGATTGAAGGAAGCTTCAGAGAAGGGTCACACAGAAGCAAGATATGTGTGTGGGATGATTCTGCTGTGTAGTGAGGTTGAAGATGAGAGGAAACAAGGGGTTGAGTTGCTACGTTGTTTTCTGGGAAAACGGAGGTTTGTGGAGACATGTAGGAAGAAGGTGGATGCATGTTTAAGGATGATGTGGAAGAACGATCGTACTCGTACGTTGTTTGGGAATGGTCGTCGAGAGCGTTTGTGTGGTTCCAACATGTGCCGTGGCTTGCAAGAAATCGCAGGGTTGGAAAGTGGGTGGCCGGGGCTTAATGAAGAAGATGAAGGTGTTTCATGTGTGTTATGCAGGTGGGATTATGAGTTGCGTCAGTTCTCTAAGATATGTTGTTGAATCAAAGTGGATCAATGCTTATAATTAGAAGGTTTTGATTTACTTTGTGGCGGTAATAATATGGTTATTGTCCGTACTTTGAATATGATCTTAGGTGATTGAATATATTTGATAGAAACGAGAAACTCTATCATTTTCGTTTTCTTCGTGTAATTTGACCTTTAATGGTTGAAACTATATTTTCTGGTCCGTGATCTCGATGAGTCAAGAACAACTAAATTCCAGTCATGAAGATGATGTCAGAATAAGAGTAAATAGGCTGTGTTCTTATTTTTTTCAAGGAATCTCGGACACATTAATAAAACATAAGTTTTCGTTACTCAAATTTTTATCACTGACATCAAATTATCAACTCATCAGGGAAATAGCCACTCGTTCAATTAAGACTGCATTATATATTGAATATTTCCTTCCGCGCTTGTGCAAACTAAGAGACCAAAGAACTGTTGTCCAGCCAGATTTTTCATAGTATATAGGAAGAGTCTAGAAGAATAAATAAAAACTGAGAAAATTGCAAAAGAATGTGATTATTAGTAATGAATTACAAGTAGAATCTTGAAATCAAAATGAGCAGCAATATCATTCAAGATCAGTCTTGTTACAAATAATGTACTGTCAGCGCTCTCTAGGGTAAAGATTCTATAAACTCCTGCAATACTAGTAAAAAATCTCAAAAAGCGAAAAAGAACAAAGAAAGGGCTACTCCAGATCAATCAGCCTCCCCTTCTCCTTTCACTCAATATCAACAAGCAAGGGAAGCCTTGCTGGACCATCAGCATAATACAATAACCTCACTTATTTCAACTTTTTAGCAACAGGACCTATCTGCTCAGAATCCATCATAACCATGGATCTTCCACAAGCAACAAATCAATGACCTTAACCTCTATCACTTTTACTTGCATTATTTGACTTGCCAGCTACTTTCTCTATACAAGGTAAGCTCCAAGTGCCTCTGAAAGATAACCAGCTATGGAATAACCCTGAAACTGTTTCCCCTTTTCCCTAAAATCATCTTGCTCCATTTGATTACTATCTACAGGCCATTAGGTCGATCCATCAGGTCAAAAATTACATATTGAAATCACCAATGGACCAAGTTCACTCTCACAAGGCCAAAGAAACCAATCCGTCAGACGAAAATTGCTGATCAGATCACCAGTGGGCTGAATTCACTCTCCGAATCTTTCGTTGTGGTCTATGCTTCTCCACCACTGGAATAAGGTTTTCCATGAGCTGCAGGCAAAATTGCAGGAGATTCAGATTAGATTCATTGTCAAGATGCTAAAGGCAACATATTGGTAAAACTGAAAGCAAAAATCAGATGCCCATGACCCTAGTCTCACTTGGTTGCAAATGCCGCTCCTACGCCTAGGAGATTGTAAGGGTGTGAGACTCAATTCCCCAAGAACCACCCCCCCCCCCCAAAAAAAAAAAAAAAAACCAACAAGAAGAAGTAGAAGGAAAAAACCCATCCAAACCCGCCAGGGGCAAAAATAAAAAGTCTCTGCCATCTCCCTAAAACCGTGCCTTTAATAAACCAAATGGAAAGATGAAATTAACATGGCGATTTTGCCATTACTCCAGGTATGAGTGTTTAACAGTTTTATTTTTGAGAAGTATTCAACCATCAAGAAAATGTGTTATGAAGCCAATTTCACAATAGGAGATTATTAAAAATGAACAACTCTGCCGATAAAACCAAAGGATGTAGGCAAGAACTTATTTGATTTCTCAAATATACAAATGCCATGTTCAGCGAATCAAAATACTGGCAGCCAGATACAATCACGCGGATCCTTTCTCATGGGATATGGGAATCATACTCCTAATTTCCAATTCAATACAATAGTAATGTGATAGATCTGGAAATTCAAAGATTAACATATCATTCCCCAGGACCTTTAGCAGAAGATCCAGGAAAGAAAAGCGTGTGGGAAAAAGTAACTCCAGTGGACAAGAGAATTATACTGACGTTCATAACCGTAAGGGCAAAGAGGTGGGGTAGCAGTACGGTTCAGGTGTAGCTAAAGGTGGGAGGTGTTTGTACTTTGTAGTAACTTTTTGGTCTTGAAAAAAGCCTCTCCAGCCAAAAGGAGACAGGGAATTAGTCCTTTGGAAGTAAAAGTGTGGTTTAGGAGAGTTCTGACCCCTCAAAAGCCAGAGTCACTGCCTTGTGTGTCTTGCTTTCTGTTCTGTGTAACCTATACCTGTGATTTGTGTTGTATCTTGGCGTTTGGGTGTAACTGGGGTCAGGGTTTTGGCTAGAATCAATGTCAGCCTCATGGAACTGATTCGGCGTATTTTGTCCTAGGAATATCAAAACCCAGCATTTCCCCTCTATTTATAGCTGTTACCGTTTATTTTATTTCCAGTTTGAAGAAGTTTGCAGGTCTCTACCAATTCAGCATCAAAGAAGGTCAATTAATGGGCAGGAGGATGAGTGAACATGTGGAACAGTTAGACCAAGAGGTGATAGGATTGAAGGAAGTGTGGATTGTGGAGGAGTCGAACAGGGATGTTGGGACCGTTAAAGAGTGGATTTTGGAGATGAAAGAGGCAGTACCTCTACAGGGTGCCCAAGGGCTATGGCTGCATCTAGGGCCACTACTCAGGCCACTCCTCCTCGAAAGTATCACATCAATAACATTCCCCTTACATGATAGGCCTTATGTTACAGTCCTTACTCTAGGATTGGGAGGATCACTGTAAAAATAAAAATAAAAAAATTGAAATTTTATGTGTATGACTGGTGCAACAATGGAACCAAACTGAATTGGCATCTAGTTTACTAGGTGGACCGACTAGCCCCCTGTGGTTCCTATAACATTAATAATAACTATAAAACAAAGTCAAAAAGATAGAGAGAACCAGTTCAGATCTGGAATAAATGCACACCATAATATAATTATTATAAATGTGAGCCACATGACAAGTAATATATCTTCTTAGGAATAAAATTACCATTTACTGCAAATAAGATATCTCTTTTTACATCACAATTACAGCTACAAATAAAAAAACCATTTTCGTTATTTTAAGGGAATGAGATCCACTTTAACATGAAATGTTTAACAATCCGACATACTTTTCAGACCTGCAGTTCCAAATGCCAAATATGCACTAAAGGCAGATTACATTTGATCCCAAACATATTACAATGAGTACTTAAGAAACGAACAGTATGATAATAGCTATAATGAGTACAATCCCAGGAGAACAATCTCAGTTATTGTATCATAAGGCGCTAAAGGAAGACACTACTCAAGGCTAGTGCCTCGCGCCCATCAGAGGCGCTGCCTTCAACAAGACACTTCTAGATGAGTGCCTTTGGTGCTTTTTCCAGCTTTCAGGGAAAGCACCCTGACTTCGGCACTTTTGTGTGTTTGAAGCGAAGAAGAAGTTTATTTATTAGCTTAGTCCAAAACTTTAAAAGATACTGATAGGATACATTAGGAAACTACAAAATCTCTCAATCTTAAGCCTAGCCCAAGACTCAAGATATTTAAGAATAGAGCAAATAGTCGTAGTTATTCTTATCTTACAATATTTAGATTATTAGGTTTTAAATAAAGCCGCCACCCCCAAGGGACCACAGACACAAACAAGCACTTTTGGTAACCCATAGAACACATGTACAAGTGACATAAGGGTAAAATTATAAATTTTATAAGTGCACACGATATAATTATGAGTTATGACTTAATGATTCTTATGCTTGAGTAGTGATATTAGTGACTTAAAGGAGTGCATTTGATGATTATTTGATTTATGACTATATGATTATTATGCGAGAATAGTTCATCTCGTCAAAAATGTTGCTCCGAATTTACATTTATCGAGTTTTGTTTGTAAAGCATATATTTTCCTACTTTAGCATTTTGCTTCACTAGATCATGTGCCTTTTCTAACACCACATGTAAGGCATTAGCACCTTGTACCCGCCTATTATCTTTGACTACTTTGATCCTAGCCGATTCACAAGTGCTACAAGCATTTTTGCATGTAGTCCAAGCAGAGGAGGAGATGATCTACATACCTGTTTGAACCTCTGCTTCTCCTTTTCGGCCTGCATTCAAATCCGAATATTTCAAAAACTCTTGCAGAAATTAGATTCTAGGGACAGCAGTAAGATTAACATTAAAAAAATAAAATAAAATAAAATAAAATAACCAGGATAAAAGCTATAAAGGAACGTGAAATCGTCATTTAATTATCAGTATTTAACTCAAAGAAGAAAGGTAGAAAATCCATCGCACAGGCTACCAAAGAGCCAGCTTTACAGGCTAAAGTGTATTTGCAAACAAAAAAAGGAAAAAAGAAAAACTGTGTAGCGCACCTCATCTATGACAGCGTTAAAAGATATGAAATTTTAGTATCGTGTCTCTTCTAACAGAACTGCGTGCTTAATTTTCAAAAGAAAAATAGCAAAGCAGCACTTGAAGCTGCAGAGCGTGTGGACACGGTCTGTAACTACACAAGACACATGAATACGAAAATTTTTCAACTTCTACAAGCATACCATTTCACTCGATAGTTGTGCATTCTCTGCCTCGAGCTGTGTCACCATAGTCTCTAGCTCAACAGTGTAAGCCTGTAAAGAACGTTATACTGATCAGCTTTTATAAATCAGTTACCACTTGGGAAACAATCTGAGACTAAACAGGATAAAATGGAAGTTCAAACTAACATAAATCAAGAAAGCACAAAACACTCAATTCAACACCCTCTATAGATTAAAGAGAAAGCTAGTTCCCCGTTATGATATGACTTAATAGAATTTTCAAACAAATCATCATTTCAACGTAAATTGATGAAGTAACGGCATGCAAATGCAAATATGTATATACCGATTAAAAAAAACGCATCAGTTTAATTTAATTTAAATGAGAATCATATCATATTATATCATTTAAGAAAAGAGGTCAAACAGATAAGGTGAAGTAACCTGCTTGCGTTCTCTAGACCTGGCTGCAGACTCTCTGTTTTTTATCATCCTTCTCTGCTTCTGAAGCGTGGCCCTATCAACGGGTTCCTCCACAATCCTTCGCTTCCCTCTTCCCGCTGATGCTGCAACTCCAACTACTGTCCCGTCAATCCCATTTCCAAAAACCTCTATGGACGACCCTTCCTTAACCTGCACCGGCGTTGGCATCGGGAACTGAGCGCCACCGTTGATGGCGGCGGCCGTCGCCGCAGCATCCACGCGGAAACTCGCATGGCCAGGTACTACGGTAGGAACCCCTCTGACATCCTCCTCTCTTACAGCTCCAGCCTTGGCCAAAAAATCCTCCAAAGTCATGGCCTCCAAACCCTCCCCTGCACCCATCCGCCTCTGATCACCACCCTCCACCATCTGCTGCCACACCTCCTCGGCCGTCTTGGTGCCCAATTCCGCCGCAGCCGCAGCAGCAGCAGCAGCAGCGCGGGGAAATTGGGGTCCGACGGGAGGTGCGCCGGGTTGGGGTTATTATTGGGATCGGATGAAGAAGAGTAATAGGACTTGAGGAGATCATCCATGCTCAAAGAACCCAAAGCCTTGGAAGGGTCGTCGGCGCCGGCGTTGGAATCGTTGTGGTTGTTAGTATTATTGGTGGTGTTGTTGGTGTTGTGGGTGTTGTTCTGGAGATCAGCGAGAATAGAAGAAAGGGAATATAAAGAAGACTGGCGTGGCAGATCCGGATTCGTCGTGACCAACTTCGACGACGCCATGCCGGTGCCGGATTTCTAGGGAATCCTTGAGAGGTAACTCCTGGGATTTCTCTATTGTAAAGTCCCACTTCAGTGTATGAGGCTGTGAGAGGGTGAAATCGCTGCTATTTCGGGGTCAGATTACAGAGCAAGAAAGAGATATATAGCTCAGAGAAGACGACTCGTGGGGCAGGGGAAAAAAAAGAAAAGAAAAAGCAGTTTTGAAAAACACTGTGGGAAGGGAAAAAAATAAAATGGAAGTATGGAAGTTGAAGCAAGGAACGAACCCATATTTATAAAAAGAAAAAAAAATTGGTCCTTGATTTGGTTTATTATTTAATTAAATGTGTTGGTTTCGCTGGAAAAAAAAATATAAATGTGTTGTTTCTATAAAATATTATTTTAATTATTTTCATTTAAAAATTTTTATGAAAAATTATCTTAATATATGCAATTAATAAGAGAATTTTTAAAATTATAAATTTGAGAGATAAAAAAAATTTTTATTTTATGAAAAATAGATAAAATAAGTTGAAATCTTATATTTAGCACATAGAAAATACTTGAAAGCTATAAATTGTACTAAAAAAATTAAATTGGATTAAAAAAATCAGGAAAAATTATTCTTTCACCTAGCTAGAAGGGAAATATATTTTAACCAATAAATCTGATGCATTATATTAGATTAATGAAGTTCGAGCTTTTTATTAAATCAAAAAATAATTTATTTGAAAATAAATAATTATCCTTCAATTGATAATCATTTATTAAAAAATTTATTTTTAATTAAAAATAAAGATTACTTTTCATAGATTTCTATATTGCTAATTAATATTTAAAAATTAAATTTTAATGAGAAAACATCGATTTAATTAATTAAAAACTTTATGAATCCATGACAAATTTCTATCATGTTGCATGGCGCAGGAAGTAAGAGTTCGTTGGTCAAGGTGATAATTTTGGAAGAAAATCTTTAGTGATTAATAAATTAATTTAAAACATTTTCACCTATAATAACTGGTCACTGAGATTGCACTAATACTTTAAAAACATATGGCAAAAAATTTAATACCTTGAAAAAATAAACATTTCTTATATATATATATATTATATATATATATAGGCATATTTAATATCAAAACTACGTGACTGAATTCAAACCTCAGATTCAGTGTGTGTTTGGATTGGGTTTTACAACTATAAACGTGCCTTAGATAATGTGTAACCAGCATTGAAGGGTTTAGCTTTTTCTCCAAAAGCTTCTTGAAGAAAGCGAGTTACAAGCAAAGCTCAAAATTTGAGCTTTTCCCCTTGAAAATGTGGAGAGACCAAGGTGGAGAGAGAAAATAATGAGAATGAAAAGAAAAATAAAAGTATTTGAGTGACTTATAATTTGAGTGACTTATAATTTGATCCAATAACTTGATATTTTTTTCTTAAAAAGCAAACAAAATTAACTCATAAAATTTAATTATTTTAATTTATTACTTTTCTTGAATTTATCAAATTGTACACATTTGATATACTACTTTCATTCCTTAACATATGATCTAAATAGCCTCATTTAAAGAGATTAAGGAAAATAAATAAGTTACTTGATTATATTATATTATATGATCTATCTAAAGTATTTATGTACTCTATCAGTCATTAATATAAAACCATTTAACTAATTTGATTAGATTAAGAAAGTTAAGTAAGTTAGTTAATTATAAAAAATATGATATTTTTCTAAAACATCATAATCATCTTTCTTGATATCCTCCATCTCTCATTTACTTGATTATGGTTAAAGGAGTATCTATATAGGTAATTTAAGAAAAATTAATAAATATAAAAAATAGGTCTTATATTCAAACCAAAATTAACTTTAAAATTGCGTCCTATATTAAGGACCGAAAGAATATATCATTAGATTACATATTAGTTTATAATTAAGCAAAATTAATTTTAAAAGAAGATAATATAAGTACTTTAAAGTAATTTATTTAACTTGCTTAATCTTTCAAATTAAAATTTAAATCTCGTTTCAATAATCAAATGTGGTAAGTTATAAAATTCATGCTATTTTTAATTATTTTACATCTAACCTTTTTTATTGATTTATTCAAACAAGTTTCAATTTATCAAACTGACTTT